>NC_143024.1:42512500-42520000 GCF_057628025.1 Oncorhynchus mykiss
CAGAGAGATGTGTCTCTCCACCGCTCTCCCATTTCAAATGGAGCTTTATGACGTTTTCCCTTCTTCTCTCCTCTTCTTCTCTCCTCTTCTTCTCTCCTCTTCCCCAGGCTTGCTCTTTCCCCCCCGCCCTGTCCATTGCATCCGATTGGAGTCAGCGAGCGTGAGGTGTTTCTGTGCACGTTGAGCTGTAGACGGGGAGAGAATCTCTCCACCATCATACTGTTCTCTCTCTCGCTGACAACGGTGCTATGGGATGGTGGTATCTCTGTATTTCTGACGCTCTCTCTTTCAGAGTATTAGTGAAATGTGTTCTAGTGATTGATGCGGAGTATTGCTGTTTGTGGTGGAAGTGTGTGTGTGTGTGTGTGTTGGGTTTGTTGTGAGCCACCAGCCACCGTTTGCCCTCTTGACTCCAGTGTGAGATCTGGGATGGGAAGATATTTCATGAGCGCGCGCACACACACACACACACACACACAAGCCCCACGCCCCTACGTCAACCAACTCACAGAATGCAGCGCAGAAATAATGTTTTAAATGCAATCATTGTCAGAGCCAAACAATGTCATTTATCAAGGGAGCGTTTTGGACTGTATAATAAGTTTCACATTATTAATACCATTTTTCATCCTCTGTCAGGCCTGTCTGATTTATGGCGTGCGTGTGATCTAAGGTGATCATTGAATTAGAATTCCAGTAATGAGAGAGAGAGAGAGAGAGAGAGAGAGAGAGAGAGAGAGAGGAGAGAGAGAGAGAGAGAGAGAGAGAGAGAGAGAGAGAGAGAGAGAGAGAGAGAGAGAGAGAGAGAGAGAGAGAGAGAGAGAGGAGAGAGAGAGAGAGAGAGAGAGAGAGAGAGAGAGAGAGAGAGAGAGAGAGAAGAGAGAGAGGAGAGAGAGAGAGAGAGAGAGAGAGAGTTTTGAGTTTTTATAAAACCTTTATTTTTTACTCAAGTGTTAACATAAACAATGACACACTGCCTTTTCAGAAATGAAATAACAAATGTAATTCCTAAACAAAAATAAATACATAACATATACATTCAACTTATTTCAGCAGCAAAAAATAATTTCCCCTCCTCTACAAAACAAAGCGCTCTTTCGTAGGCCCACTTCTCCTCAAATAATAGGAGATCTTTTACAGCTGAAAAGAACTCAAAATCTACTTTTATTCTTGCTTTCACTAAACCTTTAAAAACACATCTTACATCCTGCCCATATCCCGTTTCTATCTTATGTTTCCTACTCAGAAAAATTGACATCTTAGCTTGTCCCAAAATAAAATTTAACATTTGACATTTTCTTTTCTGTTGTTTACTATATTGAAACCCCAAAATAAAAACAGTGTTATTGAAAAACTCCCCTACAGCTTTAAACAAAGATTCCAACATTTCCAATAGCGGTTTTATCCTCTCACACTCCATAAAACAGTGAAAAATGGTTTCTCTTATATTACAAAAAGGACATCCATCTCTAACATCTGAGTTAATAACAGATACAAAAGCATTAACTGCAATGATGCCATGTAAAACCCTCCATTGCATATCACCAGTACCCTTTTGTAACGGTGGTTTGTACAGTGCTCTCCATGCTGGCTTTACCTTGTCATCAATGCCCAATTTTACCCTCCATGGAGTATCTTTTCTATTTTTCAATTTATCTTTATTCAACACCTTGACACACCCCCTATACAATTCCTTCCCATTCACCTCATCCAAACCCACCTCCTCCAACCCTCTCAAATCCAGCAATAACGCCTTTCTTTCTGAATCTGGGATATTTGGTGTAATCCCTAGTTTTGGAAATGAGACGTCTTCATCTTGCACCTTCTTCTTGTGGCTACTAAGCATATCCCATTCTTCCGCTGACAGAGCCTTCCTACAGCTCCCCAGCATTTGTCCGACAATCCTTTCCGACCTCATCCCCAAATGTTCTGCCACCCTTCTTCCATCCATTAAGGCGGGCCCAGCCATGGCCATTAACTGTCTTAAGGTGATGATTTTCCCCTTCACCAGAATCTTGGAGAAATGTGGAACAGCTGCAGTTGTACAGTCCAGTCTCGCCCCATACACCAGAGGTTCCTCCAACAGCCAATGCACTGACTCCGCTGAAGTTCTTCTGGACACCTTCATTATGCTCCACACTCTGAGAAGGCCTCTATAAAACGGAGGTACTCCCTCCCTAGAAATCTGGCTACTATCAACCAGAAATAAAGCCTTCTTTAAGCCTAATCCTCCAACCCTCTGTAATATAAGACCTGCCACCCCTCTCCACACCACATTTTCCGGTCCATAAGAGCAGCCTTTGAATGAACTGAAACCGGAAAGCAGCAGCCCTACTAGCAAGATGTACAAGACCTTGTCCCCCCTCCTCTTTTGACAAATACAAAACACTTTGTGGAACCCAGTGATATTTATCCCAAAAGAAATCCACAATAATTGCCTGTATCTTAGCCAGAAGGCCAGATGGTGGTTCTAAAACTGACAACCGATGCCACAGTGCAGAGGCAATCACATTGTTAACTATAATAGTGCGCCCTCTATATGACATACGAGATAGTAACCAACGCCATCTCCTCATCCTCCCTTCCACCATTTCAACCACCCCACTCCAATTTTTTTCCATAGTCCCCTCATCTCCTAGATACACTCCAAGATACTTAAAACCTCCCTTACACCATTCTAGCCCCCTGGCAAAGCCATGATCCCTCCAGACCATTCTCCAATCTGTAAAGCACAACTCTTTTCCCAATTTACCTTTGCAGAGGATATTCCCCTAAAACGATCAACCATTAGACTCAAGCTATCCACCTCCGCTTGATTTTTCACTAACACAACTACATCATCAGCATAGGCTGAAAGACGAATAGGAGGAATATCCTCTGAAAGGCACACCCCTGCAATGCGACTTCTAATGCTATTTAGTAGTGGCTCTATAGCAATAGCATATAACATCCCAGACATAGAACATCCCTGCCTAATACCTCTACACACTTTAAAAGGAGCACTCAAACCACCGTTAACTTTCAATACACTTTCAATGTCACCATATATCACCTTTATCATGGCAATAAAACCAGAGCTGAACCCAAACGCCTCAAACGTGTGCCATAAATATTGATGTTCAACTCGGTCAAATGCCTTTTCCTGATCAATTGAAATTAGACCAGCATCCAACCCAATAGCCCTAGAGACGTCCAAAAAATCACGAATCAGAGAAATGTTATCCCCTATCTGCCTGCCAGGAACACAGTAGGACTGATCCGTATGTATGATTTGCCCCATCACCTCCCTCAGCCTGTTGGACAAAGCCTTTGACAATATCTTATAATCAGTACACAATAAAGCCACCGGCCTCCAGTTCTTCACCTCCCTCGGGTCACCCTTTTTGGGCAGTAGGGTGAGGACAGCCCTTCTGCAGCTTATTGGTAGTAACCCTCCGGTTAAACTATCATTAGCTACTTCTAACCAATCCTCTCCCAACATAGCCCAAAAAGACTTAAAAAAGTCAACGGGAAGCCCATCAATGCCTGGTGCCCTTCCATTTTCCATGCCTTTTAATGCAGTGTATAAATCCTGCAAAGACAATGGTTGCTCAAGCTCAACCTGAGCTTCTGCAGACACCTTTGGGAGCCCATCAAAGAACTGCTGTGTCACTGTTTTGTCCTCTTTGTACTCACACTTGTAGAGCTCAGCATAGAACTCTACTGCCCTCTTTCTGATTTCACTAGGGCTAGTGAGGCTCTTGTCCAACAGCTGATTTGAGACAATGAATAATTTTTCTTTGTCCATTCTTTTTCTCTAAACCAAAGAAAAATTTGGATGAGGCATCCATTTCAGATATGCCCTGAAATTTACTTCTCACCAGTGCCCCCTGTGCTCTGATACCCAGCAGATCTGCCAATGCAGCTTTTCTCCTCTTGAGGGCCTGAGTATGGCCTCGATCTCCTGTGGTCTCAACCAACGTCATGAGTTCCACTATTTCAATCTCTAGGGCTTTCATTGATCTGGTGATATCCTTGGTGACATTCCTCGTGTATTGATTACAAAATTGTTGAATCTGTATTTTCCCTATATCCCACCATTGTTGAAGGGATACAAACTGGCCTTTTGAGCCCTCCACCTCTCCCAAAAAATACTGAAACATTTCCTGAAGTGAGCATCACTCAATAAAGTTATATTAAAATGCCAGTATGCGCTTTTAGGTTTTACATCGTTAATGAACACCACCTCTGTTATTAAACAATGATCAGAAAATCCCACTGGAGTTATCACACTTGATTTACAGACCTGAGATTGATGCTCAAAAACATAAAACCTATCTAACCTGGCCATAGAGATGATGTTCTCTCTCACATGCGCCCAGGTGTACTGCCTTGTTCCTTCATGTTGACTCCGCCAAATATCACACAGTTCATTTGTTACAATAAGGCGTTTTAAAAACGTCCTTGAGGCTATATGAGGTTCTTGGTGATTTCTATCTAAATCGCTAACTGTGCAGTTAAAATCCCCAGCAATAAACAAATAATCTTCTTTGTTACATTTCTCAATGGTATTTGATAATGTCTCTAAAAAACATACCCTCTCAACTGTCACCACTGGGGCATATACATTTATCAGACACATATTGATGTTTTCATACCTTGCTCTAACTTTTAATAACCTCCCCTCAACTACCTCTTCAACCTCATATGACAAAGGCAAAAACCCTTTTGAGAACAAGATAACCACACCCCCACTTTTTGAGTTTTTATGACTACACACCACTGTCCCCCCCCACTCCTGTTGCCACATAACTTCATTTTCCAAATTACTATGCGTTTCTTGTAGAAAAATTATGTCACTTCCCTTTCCCCTCATTAACTCATACACCATGGCTCTTTTTTTAACATCTCTTGCCCCATTTACGTTTAAAGAAGAGATCTTAAAACTGCTCATGGATAAGAAAAAAAATACAGAGGAAGATACAGCCACCACATCTCTTTACAGAGTTAAAACTGCAACTGAACTCTTTCATTTTCTTTAGAATTTGCATCACTTATTACTCTCGTGACCACTTTCTTGAGTCTAGCAATTTCAGGGCTTTTCAAACCTCCCCCTGTAATTTTTGACATCAGAAACTTTGCTGATTCAATAAACAATTCACGTTCAGGGAAAAAATCAGTTACATTGTAATCCTGCATATATTTCTTCCCTTTTGTCAACTTCAGAAATTGACGTATCTTCTCGATCCCATACCGCCCTTCCACCCCATCTATCTCACTATATTGTTGTGACGCGTCAGATGACTCACTCTCGCTATCCTCCCCAGAAGAAAACCCCATCTCTACAACCTGTTCATCTTCACCTGATTTATCCATCTCTACCTTTCTCTTAGAATTAGACCCTTCACCACCCCTTAAATTCTTCCTTTTACTCCTCGGTATTTTGAAACATCCGCTTCTTTTTCCGTTATTTCAATCTCCTCTTGACCTCCAATTTCATTTTCCAGCACCACCTCAGCGACGGCAGTCGCAATCTCACCTAGTGTTTCCCCTCCCTCTTTGTTCTGATCTACCACAATTGCCCCCGTATCCACAATGCCTTCCTCTCCTACTTTTCCAACCACATCTGCCCACCTTCTCTCTTCCCCTACACCTGTAGTATTTTCATCCCTTCGCTGTGGTACGTTAGTTGCACCCGCACTAAAGCTACTACCAGGCTCAGCGCGTTCATTCTCGGGACAATTACGCACCAAATGCCCCTCTCTTCCACATCCAAACATTTCATTGATTCAGTAGATGCATAAAAGACATAATCAAATCCATCAATCTTAAAACTAAACGCTAAATTCAGTTCATCTCCTTCCTTTTTTAAAATCATATGCACTTGTCTCCTATGAGACACGACATGTTTCAACAACGGAGATTTGCATCCAAAAAGAACCTTCTTTATTGTAGATACGATTTGACCATGGCGAGATAACTCTCGCTCTAACACTTCATCTCTAACAAATGGTGGCACGTTAGAAAGCATAACTTTCTTCGCAGGATTCATAAGCGGGAAATACCGGCGTCTGTGTCTCCCGCAACACAACACCCCTCTCAACTATCTTATTCACCTTTTCAATTGAATCTAAGAATATCACTACAGCGCTATTCATCCTTGAGGCTGATTTAATGCTATCATACCCAATGATAGCACCCACAGCCAAGCTACATTCTTCCACTGAACACCCAGCCGCAGCAGGAATTTTTACTCCATGCCTCCGACTAAGTTTTTCAAACTCTACATTTCCGCGAGTGGCCATTGCAACCAGCCCCACCCGCTGGTTGTGCCCTCGCGAAAAAACAACCTCAAAGATCCCACCACCCCTATACGTGCTTAGTGATAGTTAAACAATATACCCTTAAAACAACTAAACTAATCAATATATATATATGTACATACCAAAACCCAATAGAGTGAAAAGAAATTTCATTCGCGCTCACAAACACTCTGCTTGACGACTCACTCCCAGCATGCACTCCGAGAGAGAGAGAGAGAGAGAGAGAGAGAGAGAGAGAGAGAGAGAGAGAGAGAGAGAGAGAGAGAGAGATGCTTTTGCTGTTTTGCCACGAAGCAAATTTGCTAAACAACTGTTGGCTCGACCGATACTGGCTTCCTAATTTGAAGGGGGGGGGGGGGGGGGGGGGAGAAAAGAGCGAGGCCCCAATTAATTAGATAAGGGATAAAGCTCATTATTTAAAATGATATTGAGCCAAAAGTAAATATGAGTGGCCCCGTTAGAGGGCTCATAATGAGCCGGGATGGGCCGTCAGTACAGCAGAACACAATCATTTACAGCTGGATGCTCTTTGATGTATAGACTTTACCTTTTTATTAAGTGAGTGTCGTCACGGTCCCCGGCTCACTCATTTCCCTCTGTGTGTAATCAAAATCCATATTCAGACCCCCACCCCCCACCCCCACCAACCTCCCGGCTCCTACAGCCTTCCCAGATACCATATCCAGGAAATCTCGCTTTATGCAAAACCAGGGTCTAGGTTATATGTTCAGTTGAAGAAACACACAAAAAAAACAAATAGAAACACAAATTCCTTTCAGATAATTCGAGGGGCAATAAAGAAAGTAGTCAATCATTTCTTTAATATTGGATCGAGGGTGCAGCGGTAACAAGTCAATCTTTGTGTGTTATTAGCTGCTCTCTCTCTCTCTCTCTCTCTCTCTCTCTCTCTCTCTCTCTCTCTCTCGCTCTCTCTCTCTCTCTCTCTCTCTCTCGCTCTCTCTCTCTCTCTCGCTCTCTCTCTCTCTCTCTCTCGCTCTCTCTCGTTCTATTGCATTAGCTTGTCTGTCTGGGGTGTGTGATCTCTGTCATACATCATCCTCTTTGATTTCTGCCAGAGAGTGAGTTTCTCTTCTGCTCTAATCAGGTTGTGGAGTCTACCTCTGGTTAAACACTCCAACACTTTTAAACAGGAAGGGAGCAGCCCGTGGCATTCCTAAATGCCAGCCTCATCCCCGTG
>NC_143024.1:43665000-43670000 GCF_057628025.1 Oncorhynchus mykiss
AAAAATCTGTCGTTCTTCCCCCGAACAAGGCAGTTAATCCAATGTTCCTAGGCTGTCATTGAAAATAAGAATTTGTTCTTAACTGACTTGCCTAGTTAAATAAAGGTCAAATATATCAAATATCTGTGTGTGTGTGTGTGTGTGTTTCAGAGCACAGGGGTGATGGGGATCAAGGGGTTTAGTAGCGGTGTTGAAATGTGGTTGTCAGCAAATCTGTTAGTCCTCACCTCGTAAACAGACAATAGCGAGAACTGAGGACGTCTGCCTCCATAAAACAAGCACAACACTCAAATAGGCAATTCTACAAGTCTTTGTCACTTCAAACTAGCATTTATCTTCCGACTCCGCACCAGCTCCTGACATATTTCCCCTTACAGTACGTTGAAACAAGAGGACACTGGAGCTAAATTACGATTAGCATTGTCATGTACATGTCTAATTCCTTTTCAAACTTCTCAGCAGTTATGGCAGGCAAAGGAGCCAGAGTATGAGAATTAATCGAATAAGAGTGAAACTCAAGCTTTATTTTGCGCTAGGTAAAAGGTTGTTAGGGGGTCATTTTACGCCATAATTTGTACCGTATGGAAATATTCAACATTTGCCCTCTGCTAAAGTTATAACCCTTAAGTAGTAACCATGTCTTCATGCTCCACCACCCCATCCACTGTCACTTTAGCGGTGCCCATATCTGTGGACCCAGTGGCCAAGTGTTATTGGGCCTGTGATTACAGATGCATTAGAGACTCGCAGGAATGCGTATTGATTGGCAGAGGCCTACCAAGGCGTCCCTGGTAAAACCTTGGCGCGCTGCAATCTCGCCTCATCTAATGTCTTGAATGAGCATCTGTGGTGGGCTAACTGTGCTCCTGGAGTACCGGTAAGTGTGCGGTGGTAACAGCATACTCCAAAGGCCTCTGAACGCTGTACCGGTCAGGTCCACATTCCGGACCATTCCAGACCCCTCAAATGAGCCTGGGATAAAAAATAAATTAGAGAAGTCGGCGAGAGGCGTGCTCCCTTTCCATAGTCATTACCGTCCGTTAATTATCGTATGTTAGCGAGTTGCTCCATTAGAGGGGCGACGGCTCGGGATGACCTCACCAGGCGGTTGGGCGGGCGGTGGTGATTTAGCGTTAGCCGCGTAGCATAGTGTCCCACCCTGACCTGTTTGGAGCCGGTGATTTGAGCTCTGCAGCGGGACGACACTTGAGCTTCCCCAGAGTGGAGCACCTCCCACGCCCAGGCCTCGGCCAGAGGAAATGTCTCTCACTGGCCTTCGGCTCGCACGAACTAACCCAGCCCCCGAGAAATCACTCAACCTATCAACAGGCTAAGCTACTGTACAACAAGGAGCTCTGTTGTCAGTGTGGGGTAGATATGTAGGAGATCTAGAGGGGGAGGGGATGACAAGTTGAACATAAGCCCCTCTAACTGCCCTTCAACCCCCTAACCCCCTCCCAGCTAGCACCACTTTATCCACTACTTCTGTGATGGAGCATTGGAGCCCCGAGGCTAGCTAACTGAAGGACATAATGCACCGTCTGTCTGTAAAAGGGTGCCCCAAGGCTTTTTGGGTAATGTCCAGGAGCTGCAATTGTATTTAAGTTGATGAATGATCAGTTGGCTTGTGCTGGGGATGTATTTAGGACTGCTGGCCTACGGCTGCCATTGGTTCGCTGCAGCAGGGGTCTGGCTCACGATAGCCTGGAGAGTTGAGTGAGCGAATTAACCTCGACCAATGTCCATAGATTGATGCTTAGGGGGATTCATTCTGGGGAATGCATGTTAAAGTGAATTTTCAAAAGCTAGCCCTAGAGGTATTGCATTGTTTTAGGCCCACTGTCATATGCCAAACCCAATATATACATATTTAATGTGCGGTTTACATTTAAACAGAGGTTTCTCAAGTAAAAAAAAAATACCTTTCACGTTGACTCACACCCCTCGCTCTCTCTAATCCGGGGCGGGTTTACAATGTCATGCAAACGGCATCAATGAAAACAATCGATGGCAGTCTATTTACACGTCCCTTTTTAGCCTGGCTAATTAACCCAGAAAACAAGGGGGCTGTGATGACGCCCCGTTTTGTCACAGGTCCTAGCCGAGCTGCAGTTGCGGTGACATCGTTACCCCCTCCCGTCACACGCACACACATATCCGCTCTGATCCGAGACTCGGCTGCTGTTTACACAGCGGAAGGCTTTGAGCCACATTTACGCACCCCCAGTCCTCGAACCAGGGTGCTCATGAAGGCTTCTTTGTGCCTGTGTTTGTGTTTGTCTGTGTGCGCGCACGTGCGTGTGTGTAATGCATTCGTATTATACCGGGCTCGGACATCTGACGGATCCAGCGAGGTTGCCGCTGTGTGTCTTCTCTCATTAGCTTCTGGTGTGATGGGTGATATCATGAAGCACAGCTGAACTAGCACAGTGCTAACGCTAATCAGCCAGCCAGACTCTTGCCATCTGGTTACAGCCGAATACAGAGGGGCCTTATTCACCCACATGAGAAAAACACAACCAAATGTACACTGCTGATTTCTGACACTTGACATGTGTATTCTGATTGCCTTATATTTCAGGGTCAGCTTTCCACTCGTTGTTTCCTCCTCAACTCAAGTTTTCTACAATTGAAATGAAATACCCTTTTTTTTAAATCGAAACTGAGAACAGACGCGATGTTGCATGAGGGCAGACGTCAGTGGCAACAGGTTTCTAGACAGACGTCGTCTTCCTCCCTCTCTCTCTCTCTCTCTCTCTCTCTCTCTCTCTCTCTCTCTCTCTCTCTCTCTCTCTCTCTCTCTCTCTCTCTCTCTCTCTCTCCCTCTCTCTTTATCCATTCCCCAACAACAATACAGAATTCTAACATTTCTGAGGATCCCCGTCCGCCACCGTTCCCCTCCAACGGCAACTCAAGCTTTTCTCATGGAAACTTTTACACATCCTGGCAAGGTGCCCAGACCCCAGGACTCTGCAAAACCCCTAATGATGATTGAGAGTGTGTCCGCACCGCTCTGAAAACATGCTGAGTCTATAACATCGGAGTGTGTGTCGCGAGACTGGCGCGGAGTTGGGGGTGAGGGGGTTCATTAAAGAAGCTGCAGTTGGGGTGGGGGGTGTCTAATGGGATAGAATCTCTGAGCTGCTGTTATTGAGTTGCTCCCGTGTGTGCGTGTCTGTGTCTGTGCGTGTGCGTGTTGTACGCGTGCGTCCTGCCTGCACGTGTGTGTCTGTGATTGCGAGCCTGCTTGTGTGTGCGAGGAGTCAAGGTAGACCATCGGACGGTCAGCCGTTAGCGGTTAGAGCCTTGTGCTTTCACCACACTCGCCCTTTGACCCCCAGCTCTGCTGGGAGGGGGCGGAGCCTGGGCTAATAGAGGCTGAAGAGCAATACTCTGTTGGTTAAGTGCAGTGTCACGACCTCCTATCCCCATGGCGTATGCTTCGTGTTATTGACAGGTATAATAGAAGGGGGGTGGCTTGTTTATTATTTATGGCTTCAGAGAGGATGTGAACTTTTTAATATTGCTATTATGTCTGTGTTTTTCATGTTAGGAATCTTGTTTTCCTGGCAGGACCTTGAACTGACGGTGGATAAAGGAGGGTGTAGGCTTATGGGAAGTTTTATAATGGGAGGAGAAAAAGAGTACAAGGCCGTATGGATAGGTCTCTGAGAGCCATTGAGCGCTTAGAAGATGGTTAGAGAGACAATGAAGACCACTAGGACATCGTGTCATCTGCAGGTTTCTCCTAGTGGAATCAAAACCATGTCTTGTACCCTGCCTTTTAAACAAATATTTTTCTAATTTTACTATTGTTATCATCGACTGGCCCAATGTACTATTAGTCACGATGAATATCCTTTCTTTTGCTTGTCACATTACTTACGCATATAGTAGGAAATGATACGCAATGACTTAGAAATAGGATTAAAGGAAAGTCTTCAGAGAGATCTCTTCACTCCTTACACTTTTAATGTAACTATTTGAAGTTCTGTAATATAATAAATGCATGCTAGACTCGGTGAAACCCCGGAATCAGAATAGACCATGATCTCATGGTCATAGCGAGATCCCGTCGCGCTTTGAGGAATAGGTTAACTTTGCACCGTGTGCGCGCGCGCGCGTGTGTGTGTGTGTGAAGCACCTTGGACTACCTACAGCACTGTGTTCTGTTTCCTCTCAGTGTGCTTTTATCTCGGTCCTCTTGGCCAGGCTTGAGAAGCTCTCTGGTTGCTGTTCGGGACCAGCTGCCTTCTACACGTTTCCCCCCCTATTATGACATGGCACCGTGTTATAGGCTCTCCGATCCAAGATCATGAGGAAAGGGGAAATAGTCCCATTTAAGTGGTTACATATAATGGCGGAAGTACGATAGGCTGTCCCCATCAAGCTTTGGATTGCAGTATCCTTGTCGTAAACTCACGAGGAAGGTGATTGGTTGGGATGAGCTGTATGAAGACTCTATCTTGAAACACGCTATATGGAAGTTAGATGATTTTTGTTGTATTCGTGAAAAAAACATTCCTCCATCTCTTATCTACGAAGACCATCCAATCCTTAGGTTTAAGCTAACAATGTATGCTTTTGCTCATGGGTGTGGGAATATGTGTCCCGTTCTGTCCAATTAGGTCATTTCTGGGCAATGTTTATATTTAAGGGACCCCTTTTGTCTCAAGAGCAACCCCAAAGACAAAAGTTCTATGTATTCTCTTGAAATGTCAACCTATTCAGTTCCATTGGGCTCTGGGTGTTTTCAAATGTGTCCCTACAGGCCCAGTAGCTTAACCGCAGTAGTCTGCTGTGCTTTCAGCCGCTCCGTCATAATATCCACAGTCACTGTGAAAGAATCCATCGACCACGTAACTGCAGCTCTATATCTAAACAAATTGGGTCTCTCCATGTCAGTGGCCTGATGTAATTAGATGCGAGACCAGATTTCCTTTTTAATGGGTTTTGTGTTTATGAAAGAATGCTCAGATGTCAGGAATGCTTCTAGACGA
>NC_143024.1:43675000-43692500 GCF_057628025.1 Oncorhynchus mykiss
AATTAGACCAAAGTTCTCAATTGGTACAACATATATAGAGTACTGTACACACTACAATGACTTAGGTTTAAAAATAAGCTCAACTGGACACCTTAATGAGGTAGTGAATGAGCTGAGAGAGAAAGCACGCAGGGCCTTCTATGCCATTAAAAAACCAATTCAAATTGAAATACCTATTCAAATTTGGCTAAATCTAATTGAATATGTCATTGAACCAATTGCACTTTATGGCAGCGAGGTGTGGGGTCCACTTGCAAAACAAGATTTCATCAAATGGGACAAACACCCAATTGAAACCCTGCATACAGAGATCTGTAGGATTCTCCTACATGTCCAGAGGAAAACTACAAACAATGCATGCACGGCAGAATTAGGCCAAAATCCACTAATAATAAAAACTCAAAAAATAGCAATTAAGTTCATATCATTACCAAGCCCTGCAATGCCAAGAGCTGAGCAAGGAAAAGAGTCCCCTCCTCCAGCTGGTTCTGGGGCTGAGTTCACAAACCTGTTCTACTAACACACGGAAACCTCAGGACCAGAACACCCAATCAATCAGGATAAACCAAATTACAACACAGTCAAAACAAAACTTTATTGCTTATTGGGAAACACAAACACAAGCACAAAGCAAAAGAAAAACCTTGACAAAGTACAGGCTCAGTGAGCACAGCCTTGCCATTGGGAAGGGTAGACACAGGAACCACTGCACAACAGCAGAACCTGAGACGGAGTTGCATTTCCTGACAAAATGTCAAAAATATAAAACAATTAGAGAGTGTAATTTTCCCAAATTTGAAACCCTTATTCAAGGTTTCAAAGACCTCTCTGATGAGGATAGGCTACCCGTCCTGTTGGGGGAGGACGCAGAGAGCTGTGGGTTGGCAGCGCACTACATTGCTGGCTGCCATAAGGGACGGTGTCAGACTGACCAATCAACCTGCACATGTCCTCTACTGTAATGCTTATTGTTATTGTTGAATATATGGTTATTTTGACACTTGGTTATTGTTGTTACTGTTGTCCCGTTGACAATTTTGATTCTAATTTTTTATATATTTTTTAATTTTTTATTATATTGTAAATATCGAAAATAAGCTTTGGCAATATGTACATTGTTATGTCATGCCCATAAATTGAATTGAATTGAGAGAGAGAGAGAGAGAGAGGGGGGGGGGGATGTGGAGAGAGAGAGAGAGAGAGAGAGAGGTGTGTGGAGAGAGAGAGAGAGAGAGATGGGGAGAGAGAGAGAGAGAGAGATGGGGAGAGAGAGATGGGGAGAGATAGAGATGGGGAGAGAGAGATGTGGAGAGAGAGAGAAAGAGAGAGAGAGAGATGGGGAGAGAGAGAGAGAGAGAGAGATGGGGAGAGAGAGATGTTGAGAGAGAGGGAGAGATGGGGAGAGAGAGAGAGAGAGATGGGGAGAGAGAGATGTGGAGAGAGAGAGATGGGGACAGAGAGGAGAGAGAGAGAGTGGGGAAGAACGAATAGTCCCCCAGGAGCTTCTGACACTGGCCTATATACTAACAGCACATCACCCCCGGTTTCAATGGTGCCGGCCGTTACACAAATCATCCTCTGCACAGATGTTTCAACAGAGAGGAAAGGAGTTTTCTCGTATACACATTTATAATCGTGCAGTTATTTATCGATTTCTTCTGTATTTCTTTCTGTAATCATGTCAAGTTTTAGCATCAGGATCACGGGAGATATTTTCTACTTTGGAGCATATATTCTCCTTGTGGAATGAGAATCGTAGACATAGAAAGAGACAGAGAGAGAGACAGGTAGAGAGAGAGAGAGACAGGTAGAGAGAGAGAGAGACAGAGAGAGAGAGACAGAGAAAGAGAGGGACAGAGAGAGAGAGAGACAGCGAGACAGAGAGAGAGAGAGAGACAGAGAAAGAGAGGGACAGAGAGAGAGAGAGACAGCGAGACAGAGAGAGAGAGAGAGTAATGTACTGTACGCACGCATGACTGTAACACACTGGGCACAGACCTCAGTTCAACATCTAGTTTTTATTGACATTTGGTTGAGTTGTGAACTAACCTAGAATCCAACGTAAAATCAACAATAAATGTCACCATGTCATTGGATTTAGGTTAAAAGATGGGTGAAAAAATGACTAAATAGCCTTACAGTACGTTGTTGACTTTTTGCAAATCCAATCAGTTTTCCACGTTGATTTAGCGTCGTCACATTGATTTCTTGGGTTGAAATGACATGTAAACAACATTGATTCAACCAGTTTTCACCCAGTTGCTTTGGATAAAAGTGTCTACTAAATAGCATACAAGTATATTTCTATATATATATTTTGAGAGAGATAGGAAGCAATAGGGCAGAAGCTGAAATGAGAAGGGGTGGGGGGGGGGGTGGGGGGAGATTGCAGGCACCCTCAACACCTATTTAGATCCAGGGATATTCAGTCAGAAACACACACAGGGCAGACTCACAAGAAGCTTGAGAGGGGAAAATGTGAAAGTGAAGCAAGAAGCACGCAATCTCCGGTTAGATTCCCTGGCAGTTTCTCCCGGTGCCCCTGTACTTCACACGCAGACAGAACATACTTGCTCATTAACTTAGAAGTCTAAGAAATAAAAACACGGCTCAGAGTGGAGGAGTGTATTTCTCTCTCTTTTACTCATTTTCCCACTGAGCACCTGTAGGGCAGAGAATGACCACGCTGAGGTTGAATGAGTTTGCTTTTAAGGATCCTTCAGAAGCGTTCAGTGTCTAAGAGCTAGTCTGGGGAGTCCAGTTTAAAACTTGGAGGTGATATGAGATGGCAAAGCTGCACTCTTTAAAAGGTTAGTTTATCTTTCTTTAGATGGGTGAATTGAGATTCTCTCTGTTAGGTATTATAAATCGCTCCTGTCAAACCTGCTCGCACGCTCCTCGCGTCAGATAAGGTCAGTTGATAAATGCTCCAAGTGAGCGGAGATGTCACATATGTTTTAATTGAGTCAGCAAGATTGACTGTATTTAGGAAAAAAGAGCAGGACTCCGTCTCTGCTAAGACGTTCATGTGGCCGAACTCCCCGAGCGATGTCAAGCATTAAATCTACAGGTGATGAAATTGTATGGCCATAATCAGGTGAAACCGCCAGCTAGGATTTACCAGTGATGGCTCAGATAGGTTTTTGTTTATGTGTGTGTGTGTGCGTGCGTGCGTGCGTGCGTGTGTGTGTGTGTCTGTCTGTGTGTGTTAGTTTGCATGTGGGCGCATGGTTGCTGTGATGTGTGTAGGAAGAAGTTGGAACAGATATCCTGGGATCCATAAGGATGTTTTATTATCTAGGATGGCTGGATGGATCAGGACCTCCAGATGTAGGAAGGTTGTCTGTCTGCACAGGTAAATTAAAAGTGGTTGGCATGAGGAGAGGACTTGCCAAGCCAACCCTTCACTTTAACCCTAGCCCAGTTAAGGAAGTCCACGAGTTGACCCTTTTACCTCTCAGTCTACCAATCAGAGCAGGTGGGAGAAGATTTCAAACCGTGCAGACTCAGAGCAGATTCCAGGTCAGTGGAATGAGAGTAAATCAGATCTGAGACTTACAGTAAATATAAGTCTGGCCCTGTAGGTCAGCCGCGAGATCTCAGCGGGAGTGTTGGAGACCAGAGCCGTTTCTCTGCACTGTTTGAGCCTTTTGTGGATTTAGTGTCCATCCTGAGTTTTAGTGCTGCGCTGTGATGTGCCGTGACTCCTGGAAGTTCCTCATGGCAAGGTCTTCACAGTATATCCAAGGCAGATTGAGACAATATCCCTGCTGGCATTGGGACGGGTGCTCCAGGAGAATGTTGTAAAGTTCAAGGGCTCCCTTTCATAATGCATGAAAGAGATGGCGAAGAACAGTAGCTCATACCTCTTCACCGGGATGGAAAGAGCAACGGTCCAGTCCAAGGCCAAGCGCCAGGCTCTCCACACACACACACGCACACTCAAACGACGAGGTACCTCTCTAAGCCTTATGTCTATGATAGATCAGGGCTAATAAAACGTGCACTTAAGGTAAGCCTTTTTGGATGCAGGGAATATGGTTTTCTAGATAAAACGTGGATTCTGAAATCCCACATTACAACTGACAGGGAACAGGTGATTTAAAGAGGCAGAATGCAAATGCTGATGTCATAAATCCCATTATATGCAGGTGTACGGACCAAATCCTCACTCAGATGGTTGTAATCTAGCACAGTATGATCGCTTCAATATGGCCGTGCTTTTCCGCCATATTCAAGAAGTGAGATCTCTATCCATGTGCATTAGCCTCTGTTGCCTCATGCCTTTCCAATTCACTATCAATCAGACTGGCCATATCCGACGGCCATCGTTATTTTAGCATGAACATTTTAGTCAAATGAGGCATGCTGAACGTTTTTAAATCTGTCTCCTTTCATATCTTCACCATGCAGACGTGTGTTTCACTCACTTTCTCACTCGGATAATTTTAGTCGTTGTGGCTTTAAACACAAAGAAACACATATCGCATTGCTATAGCATGCAGAACGGGACGAACCCCTGTTTAATTTTATTACCAAATATATCAAGAAATCTTTACTTTGTACTGTTAGTAGCAGAGAAACTGGGAGAGGACACAGCGAAGATAATCAAGTGACTTATTTCAGTCCATCAATGATGAGCTCACAGGAGAGCGGCCCTAACCATGTAAACACCTCCCCAGCCTTGTCCCCGGAGACGGGCCCCACCGAACACACCCACCGCCCCCAGGGCCTTAGAGGAAGTGAGAGGAGGAGAGCAACGGGTGGTGGCGGCATCTCACAGAGAAGTAAGATAGGGAGGGGAGGCAGCAGTAGCGACACACCATAGAAGATCAAAGAGAAAGTGCCTTGCCAAAACAAGCAAATCAGTGTCGGGTTGTTTTCAGTGAAAAATCTGTTGTGTTTAGATTGGCTGGCCAATTTTGGGGTTGCTGGCTATTGTTTTTTCAGCCTGTTTCGGTCTGTGATGCGGCAGTTGCAGCCCTCTGGCTACTGCCTGGTGTTTTCCGTCTAGGCTAAGCACAGAGAAGGCGCTCGCTAGCTCTCTAGGGGTCCACTCGTTTAGCCTGGCAACGAGCGGGCTTCATCTGACTTCGGAGACCAAGGAAGCAAGCTGTCTGAGACGAGGAGCACATCAGAGACTCACGTAGGAAGACACAGGTAGAGATGAGATGAGAGCAGCACTTCACTTTATCTCACGTTATCTCCCCACTCCCTGCTCTCCACCGCTCCACATGGTATTCAGAAACAAATGGCTTTGCCATTTTTCAAAGCTGTTCTCCGTGGAGCAATACTCAGAGGTCCAGCAAGCAGTAGCAGCCATCAGAGGAAAGTATTCTTGGAGATCCAAGGACTCCCGCTCTCCCTCTATCCGCCAGCGTGGCCTCAGCCTCTGTTAACCATTACCCCCCCCCCCCCCCCCCCCCCCCCCCGTTCTCTCCTCTCCTCCCCCCTTACCATTGGTCTGCACCTTGGCAGTGAAGGAAGCGGATTGGCCGAGGCCCAGGGCACACAGCGACGTCTGCGCAGCTGCCCAGCTGCTGCCGGAAGGGTTGTAAAACTCGAGCAGAGACCCTCAGAGTTGACTCCAGCTACCCCCCCGCGCCTCTCTCTGCTCTCTCTTCCACACACTTTAACTTTTTCTTTCGTCTCCTCCGGTCAGTTGTGAGGCTGAGTGCTTCCACATGGGGAAAGGCAGGCTTCACACATGCACAGAGTTGTGGGGATGATATATCCACATCTGCACATATAATCACATCATTACACCCACAGGGCTTCCCAGGGTATCAGTCTCTGTTGTCTACCTGCTAGTCTGAGACGAATTAGCTTAGTGTCATTTCTCTGTGTCCGACTGCGTTTATCTATAGGAGTGCACGTGTCTGTCTGTGTGTGTCTGCGTGCATGCATAGGCTCTGTGTGTGTGTACCCCGTGCGTGCATGCGTATGTGTGTGCCTGTCTGCATGCTCTGACCCTTTCACTCCCCCCCTTCACAACACTGGTTCTGACAGATCCTTATGAGAAGAGGAGTGAGTGACGTGCATCCAGCCTCTCCCTCTAGCTGTTGCAGACATGCGTGGGAGGCTGCAAATTGTCAATGAAGCGTTTCTGCTGAAACCCGAGAGCAGATTTGATATTTGTGGGGAAACAAAAGTAATATGTAGCAGGAAATTCAATTGTCGCTCTTTTGCAGCTTCAAACTCCAGTTCAGCTTCCTCACCAAATCAATTTCACATACACGTTCAGTTCAAACGAGGTTTAGCATTTATTTTGGTGGATATCCTAATGGCTGTGCGCCCCTCTTCTGCCTATTACAGTATTTTGAAATAGAGATGGGTAATGCAAAGTTTTGTTGCATTACGTTATAGCTCCTAAATTATATGAATTTTCATGGCATTGTTTGCATGTGTGTGTCTGCCTGCGTGCTCCTCTGTGCGTGCCTGTTTGCGTCTGTCTGCATCTCTGCTTGCCTGTGTGCGTGCATTCACGGACGCTGTCTTGTGGGCCTGCATGTGAGTGTGTGTCCATGTTTATATTCAGCATGTTTATATGAATGACCATTATGATTCAGAGCAGCTTCTTCATATGCAGTAGGGAGCCAGAACACAATAGGTGGAAGCTGTGCTTGTCTTTCTCACAAGGCACGATGGGTCACGAGAGGGCCCGGGGAAGTGTAAGCATATGAAGAGTACCCCTACGTACGGCACCAAGGCCTCTAACCCTAACACAACTGGAGTTGATTTAGATTATCCACCCTGTGAAAGTGTTTCAGGAAGTGAGCTATGCCTTTCTTCATGAGCAGCCAGAGAGAATAGAAACTCCCAAGCAGGATGCCTCTCTTACAGAGCTTACAACTCAGAGTTCAAAGGGTATGCTTAGAAAGTTGAACAGGAAGAAGGTAAAGCGAAGTCAGCGCTGCTGCCAGGTCCTTGCCAGTCGTTGATTGGGTAAAGGGGGAATCGGGTTACGCTTGCAGGGACCACCGAGTGTTTTTGCGGCCCGGGAGGCTCTCCTCTCCGTCTCCTCTAACCACATGGCTATCCTCTGTTCTCAGAGGAAGCCTGGATGTTATCGAACCCCGACGCCAACGCTATCCGCTAACCTCGGCTAACTCAATCCCCCGCGCGGGTCAGGTTCGGCTAGGGTAGCTCGGGTGGCGCATTCTCCTCGCCCAAATGAAGTCTTAATGCTTCTGCCTGAATAACTCAATCAAAACAGGGCCAAATTGCTCCACTGCTGCTCTGATGGACTTTGTTGTTGGTCTCGGATCAGTCTTTATCAGAATTGAACGTTGACAAGCTCTTTAACCTTTTGGGTGCCTACTGCCTTGGCGTCCATTTCAGGCACGTTACAGTAGCTTAACCTAACAGCAGCCTTTAATCCAAACCTCACGGTTCACTTGGTTCTGTGTTCTAATTTCATGAACAACTGACAAACATGGTTTATTCAAAGCTTGAAATTTAATTACATGGCATTGCAGTCCCTCTGCTGTGCACTTTGGGCCCTTTCAGAGGTGCCTGGTAGCTCCTCCCTGAGATGAGGGAAGTCTTTTTAATGACTGTTTATGCCGACAGAGAGAGTACCTTGGAGAGCTCTCTCTATACACTTGTTCAGTAGGGCCACACCCCGAAGGGAAAGCTGCTTCTTCCCTGATGTATTGTAGCAGAGAGATTAGAGAGCCCAACCCAAGCCAGTTCCAGAGATACATCCATCTGTTGTCCGTCCGTCCGTAGAAACATGGTTCGACGTGTACTCCCCACCGCACAAACACATAGGAAGTACTGCAGCAGGATAATTATAGAGGTGGGTAGGAGCAATGGCTGCTTCATTGACACACTATATTTCCATACTACCTCCTCTCCTTCTCCAAACACTGAGTACATTTACATGCACAGTAATAATTTGATTCTAAAATCGATTATGGCAGTAGGGCGATTATGGTAATAGTCGTGTAAACACTTTGCTTATAAGCGGCGTACAGTCAACATCGAAGTAAGCATACGCCGATTATAAAACACTTGGTCTTCTGAGTAATCTTTCAAAATTATCGGGACATGGAAACAGCTTCATTGGCGTTCCAACCCGTGTATTTGATCTGCACGTGCCAGCATCAGTAGCGCAAGCCTCCCTCTTACGCGCGAGTGAAGTGAGTTTGGAGAAACCGAAAGTACATTTTCTACATACAAACTTCATATGTCCAAACTCAGAATCAAAAAGGCTTCTCTGCGGTATAAAGGTTCATTTTGATTGCTGATTCTCTACACTGTGTCCCATCGGGTAGCCGAAATTCAGATGTGTCCATGTCAACAGGGTTATTAGGGAAATCGTTGTTCTTGCAAAATGTGTAAACGTTTTAAACAAACTATTATATTCCCCTGACCATGCACAATCATCATATTATTGTGTGCATGTAACCGCACTGATTGTAGGAGAAAATCAAATGATCCTCCCCTCTTAAGGAGGCGAGGAGAGAGGAGGTGAGAAACCAAGGATCCCAATTGAGATTCACCCTCTGTCACTCTCACACCTTCCAAAATGAGCTGTCAACCAGGCTGACAGCTATGGCTGTGGGTTGGATGTGATTAGAGGCACTTGAGCTAATAAAGTATGATGCTATTATTTCTCTGGCGCGGATTGTGTTGTTTTGCATGAGTGGAATATGTTCAGTTGAATTTTCCACTGTTTCTGTTGATTCAACAAAGGACTTCTCCCACTTATAGCTTTCCATGCATCAGAAACAGGAACCTAAAAAGTTTCCAATGCTGTTGAGAAGCTGGTCAAACAGGTTGGATTTACATGACAATAGTAGAGTTTTGATCCAAGGAGAGTCACACATTAACGTCTGTAGTGGTTGCGATAATATTGCATTAATATTATCGTAACCTAAATTAATAGGACTTTACGTAATATAACTACATTTGATACTGACTGCCTATCTAACGAAGATTCATATTATCATGTGCATGAAGTTTGATCGTTGGTCTTGTTTTGTCAGTTGGGCATATTTGGTAGGATCTTACTCAGTCTATGAGGAGACATTGCAGACTTGCACTAACTCATAAGGTTGTGCAATACCTTGAACTGCCTTGATTTATAGCAACATTTTACTGGGTTTTTGTGCTTGTCTCCTTCATATGGGAGAGAGTGAGGTGGATGGGGGGAGTGAAGTGAGTGAAGCACTCTCATCTGGATTAGTGTTGCGTCACGGAAGACGAATGCAGTGAGAGGACCTAGGCCGACCTCTGACCCCTTTTCCCTTCTTTCTTCACCTCAGAAGAATGTGTTTCTCCTTAAGTACTAGGCAGGGTGGACTAGGGTACAGTACTTTGTCATGTCCATCAGGTGCCAAATGGAAGAAAACTGCCTGAAATAGGGAGGGACTACCTTTACTCGTCCAATGAGAAACGTTGATTTTTTTGTTTGAAACCATTTCCATGAACATGATCCAGGACTTGAAGCCTTAACCTTGATACTAGCCTACAACTTAGGACAGTCCCTACCTAGTAACACGTGCACATCATTTGAGACAGACTTCATAAATGAATAATGCAATGACGTTTTACATAACATCTTATGAGGATCTCTAAGCACAGTAAAACACCAAACACGAATACAAACTAATTTGTCCCTGGTCAGTCAATTGTTTTGAGGCCTACCTAAGAATGATTATTTTCTCCTTGAGACACAGATAACTGACGGCATTAGCTAGTTATAAATAACTGTTTGTGATAGTTGTGTGGTGTAACAGTTAGCCACATCCTGTTTCGGTCGCTTGCTGAACGTCAACAGGGCTCCGATAGGAGGCCATCAGTCAAAGGTAGTCCCTGTACAAATGAGATTTTTTTTTTTTTTAGCACCATGGAAAATCCTGCGCTTCGAAAATGGAAAATATTAGTTGATAAAGAATAGAAAAACAACACTGTGGTTAATGCGTGGGTGTTGAGATGGCAGTGTTTTTACCCTGACTGACAAGAAGAGAGGAAGCTACTGCTTTTCTCTCAGAGAAAAGGTACATTTGTGGCATACTCTGCTGAGGTGTTGGATTTTCCCTCCCTCGACAACACTTCTCTGCCCCAAGCTATTTTATTGTTTCTCACACGACGATGGAATTGAAGACTGGCATTAAAGTTTGATCATTTAATTGTAACATGCTTGTTTGCCGTTTTTTTTTTTTTTTTGTCCCACGGAGGCGTAACTAAAAATAACCTCAACGTGTAAAAGCCTGTTTAGCCCGGAGCGGAATCACTGGTAAAAACAGCCGGCTTAGGTTGACTTTTTTCCAGTAGGAGTTCCTCATGAAAGGGAGGTGAGCCCCAACTCTGTGCATGTGCGCATGCGTGCATACGTCCGAGCATTCTATTCAGAATTATTCTTTATGTTTTTACCTGTACCGAGCTGTTTAAGTCAATCATAATTCACACACTGAACTCGTTTATCACAGCTCATATCCATAAACATTCATATTCATAGAAACACCGGAAAAATACACTATTTAATCTTGTACACACTTCCACTGCCACCATAAATGAAAGGATGCCCTCATTAGTTAAGCCCCCGCCCCCTCCTCTCTCCCTGTGTGTAGGGTGGGGATGTCTGTGTCTGTGTGTTTGGGGGGTTGCGATATCTGTGTGGGTAGGCTGTCTCCACTGTATGCCTGTTTATCCAATGGGCTAGTAGCTGATAAAGTAGGCCCAGTCTGCCCAGGTCTGTGAGTGCAGAGTGGATATGAGGAGGTGGTTGACTTCCTTTCCCACCTCCAGTGATGTAAATAGTGACCTCACTGAGTTCCAGACTGAGTGGCCCTCCTCTCTCTCTCTCTCTCTCTCTCTCTCTCTCTCTCTCTCTGTCTCTGCTTTACATTGGGGTGCCCTGAGGAGCCTCTTGTTTGCTACCAGTCCTAGGGCCCTGGTCAGTCACTTCCCCCCAATGTGCCAAAACACACAGCAGATAAAGAGAGGGGACTGCTCTCTGTCTGCCCAACTGTGGGAAACACGCGGGCACAGGATCTAGAACGGGAAAGACAAAAAAGAGAATAAGGGTGTGTGTGAGTGTGTAATTGTATCTAAATTCCAGAGTGGTGATTCACTGAAGACTCGTAAGAAAAGTATATTTATTGCTGTGTCAAAAGAGATTTAGAATGAGTTATATCTTTTTCACCTTGCAGTTGTGCTGCTGTTGAGAAAGTGGAGATATTACTCTTACATGAACCCGCAGAAATCACAGTGACAAACTTTTAACCACCAAATATCATGTGGTACAGCCACAGAAAATGGTGATGATGATGATGTTGATGAAGATGATGAAGATTACTATTGTGACGATGATGATATAATGAGAGGTATGTTTTGGGGGGTTTTCGAGTAACAATATCTCTCCTTTTATCTCCACAGTCAATGAGATCATCCGAAACGACCTGTCCAGCATCTCAGTGCATCTCAGTACATAAACTCTCTGCAGATACAAAAAGGGACAGAGGCAAAAGGACCCCAAACCAAAGCTCCTATATCCACATGAGGAACCCCTTAACAGAGAGCTTTCACATTACCACTTCCTCATTGCTACATTTCCCAGATGCCTGATTCGCTTGCCCCTCATGACGCTGCAGAACGATTGGCCGACTGGTGGTCATTAACAGGAAACTGCAAAGCTCCATATGAACGAATGTTATAATATAATGTGAGACGGCCTTAGATATAATAGGTGGGACTGTGAGAATTACTACACTTGCCTTAAATGACAACTCTTGCTCTTCCATGGACCAAACAGCTCAGTAAGACTGAATATTCGTTTCTTTACTGATTGCCTCTTCTTTATGTGTGTTGGAATCTAATATGCGGACAAGCCAATGGGTGTGTCATATGTTGGTCAGAGCGTCCTGGCAAACCACAGCAACCCAAGCGGTGCCTTACAACATCACTCACTGACTAGAATGCAATGTCACTTCGATCACGTCAATCATTCGTTTACAGGGAAACAAAAAATGGCTGAAAAATATGTAGGGACGTGTGTATAGGTTAGATTTGTGTATTAGTTTTTTTTTTATTATGTCCTTGTCCATTTATACTGAATGTTGTGTATGATATTCTTTGTATAAACATGTATTTGAAATGTACTTATGCCTTAGCTCGTCGTTTTTTTTTTTCAATGCCTTCCTCTTTCTGATGATCCAATGTGTACCACCTCGTTGCTAGCATCTGTCTTGACACCTCGTGCCTCTTCTTTCCTTCTGCTCTGGCCTCCCTCTTCCCTTCTTTCTAAAATATGCACAAATGCTTAGACAATCAGGAAAGAGCCTACTGTACACTTTGCAGGAGAACGACTGGGGTTTGCATGTACATACCATATGATGATAAGGACCATCTAAGACAAAATATGTCCCTTGCCTGTATAATAAAGCTAGAGAAGGATGGAGGCTTCAGCTTGGGAATAATTGATTTCTTCATATCAAAGGATTTTTACCTTGGAAATTATTGTTCAAGCTTCTTCTTTGCTATTAGTGACAGTGGCTCAGTAGGCTTCAATCAGTATGTAATGCACTTTGCCATAGTAGCAGTAACGGGTTTCTCTTCCATCATGACCAAATGTTATAGGATCTAGATTCCTATACTTGGTGTGATAGGACAGACATCCCTTACTGAGCCACGGGGTCTCTTCTTATAAAGGTTGACAGGTCTGCAATCTTTTTCTACGTCGTCGAGTACAATGTCTTTCTTCAGCATGCAGAGAATACTAATGATATATATGATTTCGCTTCACGACACCGTTAACTAGCTTCATGAATAAATGTGGACTGTAGGATAGCATGGCTCTATGTAACAGATTGACGTATCGTGCCTTATTCTCCATTGTCTCTCTGCTACAACATGATTGTAACTCTTAATCATTTTCTATCCAGGCACAAAGGTGAAACATATTTCCTCCCTAATATGAAATATTTATGGAAATTCAAATGGTGTTTTATGTACACTCAATGTGTTCTATAAAAAATAAAATGAATTAATAAATGACATAATGTTGACCATACTGACATGTGCATTGCTGTTATTAGGATTTTAGTTTGATTTTTATGTTGAGTATTTTACACACACACACACACACATGCAGTGATACTCTAGCTGTTTTATATTGCAGTCTTTACCAGATGGCATTGTCCCTGAATTTATGTGTGTGCTATAAAAAAAATCCTTTCCCTTTTGGCACTAATCATTACCAGAAATCATACATGGTGTTTTATCCCTCCGACTGTCTGGAATGACATAACATTTTAACATATCTAATTCACCCTCAACGTTGAAACAATATTTTCCATACAGCGACACAGAATCAATAACTTACCAATTGCATCTTTCTAAGCACATTGAACTCGTTCCCTCCCTTATCCGCCCATGCTCCATATGGCTAAGCTTTAGTTTCAGACTTTCTCTATAACTCAACAGCTTTGTGTTATACTATTTTTGACCAATGTAAACCTTGGATGGTTCCAACCTGTCCCCATATGCCTAATAAAGCTTGACATGGACACAGCAGGACCTTGACGTGTATGGGCTATATTCAATTATCTTACCATGGCTTTATGCAGAGATTTAAACTGGTGATTTATTTATCTCTCTCTCTTTTCAAGGTCTCTTACAAGGCACAATACAGTAGCATGGCCTATGTATTAACAAAATGGTGAAATACAATTCAAATCTATGGACAATATTTTTGAATTTTTACATAGGCCGTTCTTTTTTTGGGGGGGGGGGGGGGGGGGGTTGGAGATGCAAAAAGGTAGTTACATAAATGAACTGCGAATGGCAGGCGTTGTTCGACATCATTCTTCTTCTTATGCAACTCAAGCCTTTGACCCAGGATTCAAGCCTTTACCTTAATTCAGACTGACCTGACGAGCCTGGCGAGCCTGGCGAGCCTGGCGAGCTGCGGTACTCGATCAAACATGCACTTCCTTCAGGTGTGTGTGTGTGTGTCTTTGCAAGGACGTGTATAGCCTCCGGTATGGTATTGCGTGTGTGGAGTGGGTGGTTATGGGAGTGGCATGGTGTTTCTCACCAAGGGAGCTGTACCACGCTCCTGTGTACCACCTGCCAGTCCTCCAGACTTTTTCCATCCAGCAGCAAAGTTTGGAATGGCCCATTGTCATAGTGACAGAAGTCAGGCGGGCAGGTCTGGGCGGTGCTCCCCTGTACACCCACGGCAGTCCCAAAATAGCCCCTCTATTTCCAGACGCAGTCACGCCTCTTTTTCCTGGCGCCCGCTCTCACCTAGATCTTCCTCTGCCGGAGCCAGCTCCCCTTTGACACAGTTGAGAAATCATGGCAATCGCTATCATTTTATTAGAGGACCCATATAGTTGATTTAAAAGCAGAATCGAACTGACAAACTAATAGCAATGGTCCTATCGTGTTCACGTTGTGAGGCATTTATTGATGAAGTGGCCTTAGACAGCGTGAGATAAATCAACAGATTTCACCGCACCTTACGTGGCTTGATTCCGTGTGCTTCCTTTGTCAGTGAAAAAAGAAAATCGTCATGATTCTAGCTCGTGCCATTTGGTTCCTGGGGTGCTCGTGCACCCTTCACCGGGCACGGGCACTGCCTAGAAGTTCCAGAGGGTAGATTTACAGGTTCTTTACAGCTCTGCTTCCTCTCTTATTGTATTCCTCACCTAGCCCTTGATTTCGGCTTTCATAAAGTGAATGCATAGCTAGGAACGGTGGTTCGGCTCTTGCCCTCTCTTCTCCTCTCCTTTCCTCCAGCCCAGCCATCTGCAGATCGTAAATCCGGGATATAACTTACCTCTGTTATGAAGGGCATGTTGAGAGAACCATGAGGGCGACGTTAAGAGATGCTTTAAGAGATGATTGCTTGACCATGCATACAGTTGGTCTTTGATATTCTGTCATTCTAACCAATAGAGATGTTTTTGATGTTTTTCTATTTTGGTTAAAGGGGACAACTGCATGGATATTTGTTCCATGATCACAGTTAGAGACATAAGGGTATGTCGCTATGCAAATTTAGCAGGATAGTGGCGATATTAATGCTGGTCTCTGATCAGCATCTACTGCCCATGAAGAGGATGAATGATTATATTGCCCCTTATAGGAGTGGGGAAGGAGGGGCTGAGGGTAGATAGGGACTGCCTGTGTGTGTGTGTGTGTGTGTGTGTGTGTGTGTTGCTGTGTGTGTGTGTGTGTGTGTGTGTGTGTGTGTGTGTGTGTGTGTGTGTGTGTGTGTGTGTGTGTGTGTGTGTGTGTGTGTGTGTGTGTGTGTGTGTGTGTGTGTGTGTGGTTGTGTGTGTGTGTGTGCGTGTGTCTGGGTGGAGGGGGTATCCACAGGTGCACTCTCTCTCCACATGGGCCCTCTGGACACGTGACAGGCCCAACAAATGACCAACTGACATGGTCACATCAGTACGGTCGCAAAGACGAATCCATTTTTAAAAGAGACTTTAAGAGACACTTAAAAAGACAGAGCCAGATGGAATGGGGGAAAAAAAAACGTGTGTATGTCTTTTCTTCACCTGCAATCATTCAACTTGACTCACTATTTCTCTCTTTTGCGATGCCTGAAATGTCATGCAAGGGTTTATACAATTCTGACGTGGACATACTGTTGTGCTTGAGGAGACTTGAATCGAAAATCACTCAAAAAGAGTTCATTTATTGATATTATCATAAGGTTTCAGTGTGTCAATCGATCCAATAAATGTCATTCTGATATCCCCTCCTGATTCATTTGTGATGCTCTAAATTCATGTGGATAAAAACGCTGAAACACTCACACACACTGTACCGTCATCGACCCTGCCATTTGCACATTAGCTTGTCTACCGTGCAGTTCTGTATACACTATGTACAGTGCCTTGCGAAAGTATTCGGCCCCCTTGAACTTTGCGACCTTTTGCCACATTTCAGGTTTCAAACATAAAGATATAAAACTGTATTTTTTTGTGAAGAATCAACAACAAGTGGGACACAATCATAAAGTGGAACGACATTTATTGGATATTTCAAACTTTTTTAACAAATCAAAAACTGAAAAATTGGGCGTGCAAAATTATTCAGCCCCCTTAAGTTAATACTTGGTAGCGCCACCTTTTGCTGCGATTACAGCTGTAAGTCGCTTGGGGTATGTCTCTATCAGTTTTGCACATCGAGAGACTGACATTTTTTCCCATTCCTCCTTGCAAAACAGCTCGAGCTCAGTGAGGTTGGATGGAGAGCATTTGTGAACAGCAGTTTTCAGTTCTTTCCACAGATTCTCGATTGGATTCAGGTCTGGACTTTGACTTGGCCATTCTAACACCTGGATATGTTTATTTTTGAACCATTCCATTGTAGATTTTGCTTTATGTTTTGGATCATTGTCTTGTTGGAAGACAAATCTCTGTCCCAGTCTCAGGTCTTTTACAGACTCCATCAGGTTTTCTTCCAGAATGGTCCTGTATTTGGCTCCATCCATCTTCCCATCAATTTTAACTATCTTCCCTGTCCCTGCTGAAGAAAAGCAGGCCCAAACCATGATGCTGCCACCACCATGTTTGACAGTGGGGATGGTGTGTTCAGCTGTGTTGCTTTTACGCCAAACATAACGTTTTGCATTGTTGCCAAAAAGTTAAATTTTGGTTTCATCTGACCAGAGCACCTTCTTCCACATGTTTGGTGTGTCTCCCAGGTGGCTTGTGGCAAACTTTAAACGACACTTTTTATGGA
Organism: Oncorhynchus mykiss; assembly: GCF_057628025.1. NCBI lineage: Eukaryota > Metazoa > Chordata > Actinopteri > Salmoniformes > Salmonidae > Oncorhynchus > Oncorhynchus mykiss. Next base: position 43,691,714 of record NC_143024.1, read on the forward strand.
TATCTTTAAGAAATGGCTTTCTTCTTGCCACTCTTCCATAAAGGCCAGATATGTGCAATATACGACTGATTGTTGTCCTATGGACAGAGTCTCCCACCTCAGCTGTAGATCTCTGCAGTTCATCCAGAGTGATCATGGGCCTCTTGGCTGCATCTCTGATCAGTCTTCTCCTTATATGAGCTGAAAGTTTAGAGGGACGGCCAGGTCTTGGTAGATTTGCAGTGGTCTGATACTCCTTCCATTTCAATATTATCGCTTGCACAGTGCTCCTTGGGATGTTTAAAGCTTGGGAAATCTTTTTGTATCCAAATCCGGCTTTAAACTTGTTCACAACAGTATCTCGGACCTGCCTGGTGTGTTCCTTGTTCTTCATGATGCTCTCTGCGCTTTTAACGGACCTCTGAGACTATCACAGTGCAGGTGCATTTATACGGAGACTTGATTACACACAGGTGGATTGTATTTATCATCATTAGTCATTTAGGTCAACATTGGATCATTCAGAGATCCTCACTGAACTTCTGGAGAGAGTTTGCTGCACTGAAAGTAAAGGGGCTGAATAATTTTGCACGCCCAATTTTTCAGTTTTTGATTTGTTAAAAAAGTTTGAAATATCCAATAAATGTCGTTCCACTTCATGATTGTGTCCCACTTGTTGTTGATTCTTCACAAAAAAAATACAGTTTTATATCTTTATGTTTGAAGCCTGAAATGTGGCAAAAGGTCGCAAAGTTCAAGGGGGCCGAATACTTTTGCAAGGCACTGTAGTTGTGTTGAGCTTACAGTA